>NC_088342.1:29572500-29575000 GCF_036884655.1 Musa acuminata AAA Group | reverse complement strand
CACCACCACCACAGTAGCTGCTGCGGGTGCAGCGTGTGCTCCGACCACTCAACGCTCCTCACCATTGCGTGGGTCGTCGGGGCCTTCGTCCTTGTCGTCCTCCTCATCGTCTTCATCACATGGCTCGTCCTCCGCCCCACCAAGCCCATCTTCTACCTCAAGGACGCCACCGTCTACCAGTTCAACCTTTCCCTCTCCGACAACATCCTCTCCACCGTTCTCCAGGCCACTGTCTCCTCTCACAACCCCAACAGCCGCATCGGCGTTTCCTACGACCGCGCCAGCGTCTACGTCACCTACCAGAACCAGCAGATCACCCTCCCCACCTCCATCCCTCCCCTCTACCAGGGCCACCACGACATCAACGTGTGGTCGCCCTACCTGTACGGCGCCTCCGTGCCGGTGGCGCCGTCCATCTGCGGATCCCTGCAGCAGGACGAGGCGGCCGGCTACCTGCTGCTCTACCTGAAGATCGACGGCATGGTGCGATGGAAGGTGGGGACGTGGACCTCCGGCCATTACCACCTCGAGGTCACCTGCCCGGCCTTCTTCTCCTTCGACAGCACGAGCAACGGCGTGGCGGTCGTCCGGTTCCAGCGCATGTCTCCGTGCAGCGTCAGTGTCTGACGGCTCCGTTTGTAGTAGGTTTTCTTGTTTGTTTCTTGACGCCGTTCGTCACGGCATGGTTAACATTGAGATTGGAGAAGAAGATGATCCAACTGATGCTTGTTGTTGCTTTCATCATGTAATAGTACAGGTGGATGTTGTAAATCTATACCTGTTTACTACTTATCGATCTGCTTTCCACAATTTATTCGTATGTCCATGAATCTTTTAGCCAGAACTGGGACTATATAAATATTAATTTTAATATTAATAGTAAAATTAATATATATTCATATATATACATACATATATATATATATATATATATATATATATATATATATATATATATATATATACATATATATATATATATACATATATATATATATATACATACATATATATATATATACATATATATATATATATATATATATACATACATATATATATATATATATATATATATATATATATATATATATATATATGTATGTATGTATGTATCTATATATATATGTATGTATGTATATATGTATATATATATATATATATATATATATATATATATATATATATATATATATATATATACATACATACATACATATATATATACATACATATATATACATATATATATATATATATATGTATCTATAAATATATAGCGATACTTGAGTATAAACCATATAAGTTTGACAACACTATGCCCGGTATACGGTCTCTAGGATATTAGATGGATGAGGGATTATAGATACATGGTAATTGAGTATAGATGGGTCCAATGGATTGGATTCCCCTGTATCGTTTGGGGACTACGGCGTAGTGGCCTAGTACGTCCACAGTCGATGAGTTGAATGAATTATTATGGAGATAATAATTCACTGAGCCAGAAGGAGTTCTGACAGGTATAACTCACGCCTAACTTGATATTGGGCCTAGAGGGTCACACATATATAATAGGCATTATGATGAGTAGAGATTCGAATATGAGATATCTGCCAGAGCGCCTATCTTATTGGATATCCAATAAGCCCCTCAATTATTGGATCTCATGGATGAGATCCAATAAAAGCCCATGTGAGATTATTGGATAGAGATCCACTAATCTAAGAGGCTTGGGTAATTGGATGAAGATCTAATACCCAATATGGGAGGATCCATTAGGGTTAAGTTGAAAGGGGACCACTATAAATAAGAGGGATTCAGTGGTTCATAGGCTAGAGCCTTTGCTTACCTCTCATTTTCTCCTCTCCCTCTCCACCTCAGAGAAGGCTTGGAGTTTTGAGGAGCGTTATTATAGCCCTACTATGTGGATCACCACTAAAAAGGAGGGCGCTTGACCTCCTTCACCCTCTCCTAGAGATCTGCAAGGATTCAGGGATATACGATCTCCCTAGGTAACACAATTTATCTTATACGCAATTTTAAGTTTCATGGATTTTTATGCATCAATCTTCACATGACGATGAACATCTCTTTGGGAATAGGGGATTTTGTTTTTATTCTTCCGTTGCACATGTGATGTCGCCCCCAAGATTTCCCAACAACTAAGCCCGTAAAAGTAGGCAACTCTTGCCAATCACAACTCCATGTGATTCCCATCTTGTTCGGCTTCTGAACTACCATGGTCTCGAGGGACTCGACCAACTATGATGTTCGGTTAAGTTAATATCAGCATTACAATATAAGTCTAATTCGATGATATACTCTCGAGAGACTCGACCAAGCATACCATGTCCCCAGGTCACTAGTGACATCTCTATGTCATAAGCAATATAGCGAATCCTAATATTGGTGAGCCTCGAGGGACTCGACTAACTAACCTATATCGAGAATCAGTCCCAAACTATAACGATGGAAGGCCACATGGGTTAATTTAATTGCC